>NC_057808.1:286288249-286304543 GCF_018294505.1 Triticum aestivum | reverse complement strand
GGTCGTCGCCCACGCCGGCCACGCCCGCTCAGTCCCGCTCCGGCCGCGGCCTTGCCTTGCCCCCCCGGTCGGGCTCGGCCTCAGCACGGGCGACGCCAGCCCGCACGCCCCTGCCCGCTAACCCGCTAAGACCCCCTGTGCATATGACAAGTGGGGCCCGCCCCTGAGAACGTTTATATAAAAAAGAATTAAATAAATAAATAAAAATAATTAATTAATTAGTTAATTAACCCTGTTTAGATTAATCTAATTTAATTAATTAGTTTAATTAATAGTTAATTAATTAGTTAACCCTAATTACCCTAATCAGTCTATGACATGTGGGACCCACGTGTCAGATGACTGCTGACGTCAGCATGATGTCATGCTGATGTCATCGCAACACTGTTTTGGATAATGTTGAATTAAATAATTAATTAAAATTCAGAAAATGATTAAATCTTTAGAAAATCATATAAAATAATCCGTAACTCGGATGAAAATACTTTCTACATGAAAGTTGCTCAGAACGACGAGACGAATCCGAATACGCAGTCCGTTCGTCCGCCACGCGTCCCTAGCATAGTGAACCTGCAACATTTCACCTCCGGTTCATCTGTCCGAAAACATGAAACACCGGGGATACTTTCCCGGATGTTTCCCCCCTTCACCGGTATCACCTCACACCGCGTTAGAACACGTCTAGCTCTGCCTGTTGTCCTGTTATGCACTTGCTTTCTATGTATTTACTGTTTCTTCCCCCCTCTTCTCTCCGGTAGACCCCGAGACTGCCGCTGATGCCGCTGTGATCAACTACGTCGACGACGACCACTTCTTCTTGTCTGAGCAACCAGGCAAGCCCCCCCCCCTTGATCACCAGATATCGCCTATTCTTCTCTATACTGCTTGCATTAGAGTAGTGTAGCATGTTACTGCTTTCCGTTAATCCTATCCTGGTGCATAGCCTGTCTTTGTTACTACAATTGTTACCCTTACCTGCTATCCTACTGCTTAGTATAGGATGCTAGTGTTCCATCAGTGGCCCTACACTCTTGTCCGTCTGCCATGCTATACTACTGGGCCGTGATCACTTCGGGAGGTGATCACGGGTATATACTATATACATTGTATACATGACACATGTGGTGACTAAAGTCGGGTCGGCTCGTTGAGTACCCGCAAGTGATTCTGATGAAGGGGCTGAAAGGACAGGTGGCTCCATCCCGGTAGAGGTGGGCCTGGGTTCCTGACGGCCCCCGACTGTTACTTTATGGCGGAGCGACAGGGCAGGTTGAGACCACCTAGGAGAGAGGTGGGCCTGGCCCTGGTCGGCTTTCGCGGATACATAACACGCTTAACGAGTTCTTGGTATTTGATCTGAGTCTGGCCATTTGGTCTATACGCACTAACCATCTACGCGGGAGTAGTTATGGGTATCCCGACGTCGTGGTATCAGCCGAAGCTCTTTTGACGTCAGCGACTGAGTGGCGCGCGCCGCATTGGATCGTAAGCTCGCGCTTGTATTAAGGGGGCTAGATCTGCTTCCGGCCGCGTACGCAACGTGCAGGTGTGCATAGGGCGATGGGCCCAGACCCCTGCGCGCATAGGTTTAGACCGGCGTGCTGACCTCTCCGTTGAGCCTAGGTGGGGCTGCGACGTGTTGATCTTACGAGGCCGGGCATGACCCAGAAAAGTGTGTCCGGCCAAATGGGATCGAGCGTGTTGGGTTATGTGGTGCACCCCTACAGGGAAGTTTATCTATTCGAATAGCCGTGTCCCTCGGTAAAAGGACGACCCGGAGTTGTACCTTGACCTTATGACAACTAGAACTGGATACTGAATAAAATACACCCTTCCAAGTGCCAGATACAACCCGGTGATCGCTCTCTAACAGGGCGACGAGGAGGGGATCGCCGAGTAGGATTATGCTATGCGATGCTACTTGGAGGACTTCAATCTACTCTCTTCTACATGCTGCAAGATGGAGATGTCCAGAAGCGTAGTCTTCGACAGGACTAGCTATCCCCCTTTTATTCTGGCATTCTGCAGTTCAGTCCACTGATATGGCCCTTTACACATATACCCATGCATATGTAGTGTAGCTCCTTGCTTGCGAGTACTTTGGATGAGTACTCACGGTTGCTTTTCTCCCTCTTTTCCCTTTTTCTATACCGGATTGTCGCAACCAGATGCTGGAGTCCAGGAGCTAGAGATCCCGAGGATGATTCTACATGGAGTTCGGCTTCGAGGAGTAGTTAGGAGGTCCCAGGCAGGAGGCCTTGCCTTTTCGATCGTTGCTACTTTTGTGCTAGCCTTCTTAAGGCAAACTT
Source organism: Triticum aestivum (assembly GCF_018294505.1). Taxonomy (NCBI): domain Eukaryota; kingdom Viridiplantae; phylum Streptophyta; class Magnoliopsida; order Poales; family Poaceae; genus Triticum; species Triticum aestivum. The sequence goes on along the minus strand of NC_057808.1, from coordinate 286,302,234 downwards.
GTTTAACTTATGTCTGTACTCAGATATTGTTGCTTCCGTTGACTCGTCTATGATCGAGCAATTGTATTCGAGCCCTCGAGGCCCCTGGCTTGTATTATGATGCTTGTATGACTTATTTATGTTGTAGAGTTGTGTTGTGATATCTTCCCGTGAGTCCCTGATCCCTGATCTTGATCGTACACATTTGCGTGCATGATTAGTGTACGGTCAAATCGGGGGCGTCACAGTTAATGGGTATAAAGTGATACACTGTTCATTACGGGCCAGTTTCACCACGGGCCATTAATGGGTGTAAAGTAATGCACTGTTCATTACGGGCCAGTTTCACCACGGGCCGCTAATGGGCCAAGAGTTACAAAGGGCCTCATATGGGCCGAAAGACGTCATGGGCTATACATGGGCCAGAAGTGAAAATGGGCTGGAATCATATTGGATGGCCCAGATGACACTACTGGGCCTAATTCGGATAGGGCATAACGGGCCTTAGGTTAGCGGGCTGTAAATGGGCTATATGCGAACAGGCCGTTAACAGGCTTTCCATGGGCCGGCCCGCCAGCTTTTGACCAAGTCAAACGGGTCGGCCTTTTCACAGGAATGGGCCACTATTGGGCCGTGCCACGTGTTGACGTATCATAGGCGCCTTCTGTCCAGTGAGTGGATGACATCTGTCCCAACGATGAGCCGACACGTGTTTCCTCTAGCCAATGATGATTTTACACGTGGAAAATCCCCATTGGTCGGGGCTGTTAACGGGTTATCGGATCCAAAACCCGACCAGATAGCTTAACGGCGTTCCGTTACGGTGGATGCCACGTGTCGGTCACCCTTGATGAAAGCACTTCTGTGACGCGTGATTTATCGTCATGGAAGTGGACAATTCCGTGATGATAATTTTGGTAATGTCATGGAACACTTCTACGACAGCACAGGTATGACTATCTTGATTCTGTCATAAATTTGTCATGGATGTACATGCATGACAAACAACGCGACCTACTGTGACAAACACGTATCATCACGGAAGTGTATTTTTTTTGTAGTGCTCTTCGAATCCAGGGTCAAGGTCCCGGTTATGGCCCTCGGGCTGCGGGGCGGGGCTGTGAAGCCCTTCGGAAATCTTGCGCCAGTGCTGTTATCAACGGATGAGTTAATGTTCGTTATAAGTGGTTCAAGGAGTGGAATGAGTAGAGCAGAGGAGTTGGGGCTTACCCAGCTAGGAGGACTATACATGGAATATCCATCTCTGCGCTTGATATGCAAGAACTCCTCTTCCTCCCCTTTGAACAGTTCGGCCAATATTTTGGCCAAAGCGGCGGGGGTGTCTGGACCCTTCCTGCCGCAGCGGGAGGCGTCGTCCTCACCATTATAGTGCCACATGGGAAGCCCTCTGTACTGGAGTGGCTGAACCCCCCGAACTATGGAGGTCGCCATCACTTCTACTATTGATAATCTGGACTAAGCGAGCGTTCTTATCTTGCTCATGAGCTGATGAACATCTGCACTATCTTCCTCCTCGAGGCTCCGAGGGCGCCAGCTGTGGCGTTTCTTCAAAGGAACGCTTGTAAACTCGGGGAGACCCCTCCAGACTGGATCCGGGAGTGCGACGTCCTCAATATAGAACCATTCGGAAGACCACTCTTCGGATGCCTTCTTCGGTGTGCCGGATAGGTATCCGGTCTCAGCGATGCGCCATATTTTGGCTCCGCCCACTTCAAATATTGATCCCTCATGGTTTCACGGGAAAGACAGAATAACTTCCTCCACAATTCAAAATGGGCCTCACAACCCAAGAATAGCTCGCAAAGGGCGACGTAACCCGCGATATGCAGGATGGAGGCCGGAGTGAAGTTGTGCAGTTGGAGGCCATAGTACTCCAGAAGCCCTCTGAGGAACGGATGAATTGGAAACCCGACGCCTCTTAATAGATAGGGGACGAAACACACTCGTTCTCCCTTGGATGGATTGGGAAAATTCTCCGCCTAGGCCTCACCATTGAAGGAGGTCAACCCTGCCCGAACGGGGACCAAATCCGCAGGAGGAAGAAATCCTTGCGTTTGTAGCTTCTCCAGCTGACTATGGGGAACGGAGCACCTCTCCCACTCTCCTTTTTCTGGGCCGCAGGGACGGGAGGAGGAGCTAGGACCGCTAGCCATGTTGGAGTGGTCTCTCCTAGCAATCTCTAAGAATTTTTTCCGCGTGGTGCCAAATGAATCTGAGATCCAATCTCTTTAAATGGACATTCTTCCTCGCCCAGCCAGGGTGTTATTTGTAAAAATATCCTGACCTCTTGCATTCGCTCGACACGTGGAGGCTGGCGTTGTTGATACACAGAAGCCGAGGGGTGCGACCTTAAATGCGAGGCCGAGTACACTACTTTGAAGTCATCGGAGGAGGAACCCACCTTGCAATGCCGAAGACAATCTGCACGCCGGACACCTCGTCATTCAAGTCTGGTTCGGGGGCTACTGAGGGAGTCCTAGACTAAGGGGTCCTCGGGCGTCCGGCCTGTTAACCATGGGCCGGACTGATGGGCTGCGAAGATACGAAGACCGAAGACTCTACCGGTGTCCGGATGGGACTCTCCTTGGCGTGGAAGGCAAGCTTGGCGATCAAATATGTAGATTCCTTTCTCTGTAACCGACCTTGTGTAACCCTAGATCCTCCCGGTGTCTATATAACCCGGGGGACTTAGTCCGGAGAGGATATACTCATTACCATAGTCATACAGGCTAGACTTCTAGGGTTTAACCATTGCGATCTCGTGGTAGATCAACTCTTGTAATACTCATATTCATCAAGATCGATCAAGCAGGAAGTAGGGTATTACCTCCGTAGAGAGGGCCCGAACCTAGGTAAACATTGTGTCCCCCGTTTTCTATTACCATCATCCTTAGACGCACAGTTCGGGACCCCCTACCCGAGATCCGCCGGTTTTGACACCGACAAGGGGCCCGGCTCCGTCTTTGGATTTGGCGGCGTGCGGCCCGTCGTCTCGCGCACGAACGACGCCGCTCGCCAGGCTTTGACTACCAAAGTGATGTGGGTGTTTGCGGGCCGTGCCTTGGCTTCCGTCTGCGACCGCCCCACCACTCGCCCGCACTGGTACGGGCCGTTCGGCCCCCGATGAACTGATCGCCATGATCGTCTTCTTCTTGGGAGCCATGGCGATGAAGAACTGCTAAACTAACTGCTAGACCGGATTTTCACAACTGCGCGCCCCTACCTGGCACGCCAAAGATGTCGGGGGAAACGACACCTATGGAATCACTGGGATCCCTTCTACGGTTGGCGGGCGCGGGGTTGTGCAAAGAGCGGGTCTGGTAGTCAGCACAAAGATCGTTTACCCAGGTTTGGGCCGCAAGGATGCGTAATACCCTAGTCCTGTTTGGTGTATATTTGAGTGTTTCCTGAGCTCTTGAACTAGCTGCGGTGCGTGCATAGTCCAAAAGATCCTAATCCCTCTCCAGTACACCTCGGGCCTCCTTTTATAGACGAAAGGGCTTGCCACAGTGGCACACAGGAGGTGGAAAGGTATACAGTGTACAAGCTTATCGCCTATCATTACGGGACAAGGCGCATTCAATGTGCCCCTTAGGTGTCCCGTTGCTTTATTGGGGACGGAACGAGGCCCGGCACGTCCGTCGCCGCTCCGCCTCGCTCCGACACGCATCCATGCCATCGAGGCGTGCAGCGCCATGTAGGCTGGCAGGCTGCTGAGATGGCGTGGTGGTAGGGTCTTCACGAAGATCTGCATGCCACCACGTACGTGCTTGTTGAGTTGGCCTGGGGGCCGCCCGTCGCCACGCATGTGCCTGCCCAGCTGGTTGGGCTGGCAGCTGTACAGGAATGGCGGTGGAGTCTTGGCAGACGTGGGCCTGGCCGTGGCCCCGTAGGTGCCCTCGGCAAGGGTCCTGCCGGGGCCCCGGCAAGGGTCTTGCCGTGGCATCGCGGTCGTCCCCGGCAAGGATGTTGCCGGGGGTCTCGTGGATTTCCTCGGCAAGTATCTTGCCGAGGATCGTCTTCTTCTTGTCCTCACCTGATCTTGTGTGCTTATGATCTTCACAAAGATCTGCATGCCACCATGGAGGTGCCTCCCGAGCCTTGGTTCCAATGTGGTTGATGGTGTTGGAACCCTTGGGCTTAAGGGTGGCACGCTCCGCTGGTGTTGGGCAAGTTGCCCCGGCAAGGCTCTTGCCGGGGCTGCGGAGGCTGCCCTGGCAAGGGCCTTGCCGGGGAAGTCCACCTCGCCCTTCTACTCCTTGTGTTTCTGTCTTGGCGTTGCTTTGCCCGTCTTGTGCCTTTGGCTTCCCTCCTCTGCCCTGCTAAGTGTGGCCGCAGGTGCGGCTCTAACTACCAGTGCACAAGTAGAGGGGTACAAAAGGCGAGCCCCCACTTTTGTACACCGACAACTACTGAATTCAGGTGGGTCTTTAAGAAAGAATTAAATGCAACTCTGAAGATTGGGAACTCGAAAAAGGTAAAGATTCTGGTATTAAGCTTAAGTATGGTTGTGTTAAATCTTTTATGAATACCGATGCTTTTCAAAAGTTTAGCACTAAATATGGACTTGACTCTAAGATAGTAGCCTCCTTTTGTGAATCATTTGCTACTCATGTTGATCTCCCTAAGGAGAAGTGGTTTAAATATCACCCACCTATTAAAGAAGAAATTAAGGAACTGGTAATAGCTAAAGATGAAACTATTATTTATAATGTTGATCCAGTTGTTCCTACTGCTTATATTGAAAACCACCTTTCCCTGTTAGGATAAAGGAACATGCTAAAGTTTCACCCGTGGTCAATAAAAGTTATATAAGAGCACCTAAACCTGCTAAACAAATCAAGGTAGAACCTAGTGTTGCTTTGGTTAAAGATCTCTTGGAAGAAAATATTGATGGGCACGTTATTTACTTCTGTGATGAAGCTGCTAGAATTGCCAAACCCGATTAAAAAGATGAACATAGACCTGTTGTTGGCATGCCTGTTGTCTCAGTCAAAATAGAATATCACTGTTATCATGGTTTATGTGATTTAGGTGCTAGCGTGAGTGCTATTCCTTTTACCTTATATCAAGAAATTATGAATGATATAGCACCCACTGAAATAGAGGACATAGATGTTACTATTAAACTTGCTAATAGAGACACCATCACACCACTTGGGATTGGTAGAGATGTTGAAGTCTTGTGTGGGAAAATAAAATATCCTACTGATTTTCTTGTTCTTGGTTCCCCACAAGATAACTTTTGTCCCATTATCTTTGGTAGACCTTTCTTGAACACCGTTAATGCTAAAATAGATTGTGGGAAACAACCGTCGGTGTAAGTTTTGGTGATGAGTCTCATGAGTTTAATTTTTCTAAGTTTAGTAGAAAGCATCATAAGAAATAACTGACTAGTAAAGATGAAATAATTGGTCTTGCTTCTATTGTCGTGCCTCCAACTGATCCACTAGAACAATATTTGCTAGACCATGAAAATGATATGCGTATGCATGAAAGAAATGAGATAGATAAAATTTTCTTTGAACAACGACCTCTACTTCAACACAATTTGTCTATTGAAACTCTAGGAGGTCCTCCTCCACCTAAAGGTGATCCTGTGTTTGAATTAAAACAATTACCAGACACTTTGAAATATGCTTATCCTGATGAGAAAAAGATATAACCTGTTATTATTAGTGCTAACCTTTCAGAACATGAAGAAGAAAGATTATTGAAGGTTCTGAAGAAGCACCAAGCTACTATTGGATATACTCTTGATGATCTTAAGGGCATTAGTCCCACTCTCTATCAGCACAAGATTAATATGGAACCTGATGCTAAACCTGTTGTTGATCACCAAAGACCTTTAAATCCTAAAATGAAAGAAGTGGTAAGAACTAAAATATTGAGGCTTTTGGATGCAGGTATAATCTATCCCATAGCTAATAGTAGATGGGTAAGTCCCGTTCATTGTGTCCCTAAGAAGGGAGGTATTACTGTTGTTCCTAATGATAAAAGTGAACTTATTCCACAAATAATTGTCACTGGTTATAGAATGGTAATTGATTTTAGAAAATTAAATAAAGCTACTAGAAAAGATCATTACCCTCTACCTTTTGTTGATCAAATGCTAGAAAGGCTACCTAAGCACACACACTTTTGTTTCCTAGACTGATATTCTGGTTTTTCTCAAATACCTGTTTCACAATCTGATCAAGAGAAAACCACATTTAGTTATCCTTTTGGAACTTATGCTTATAGACATATGCCTTTTTGTCGTGGAATTGTCATGGCAGATGTCCTCAAGCTAGGACTTAGTCGTGGAGCCATCGTTGCTAGGAAGCTTGAAGGGGTTAATGGGACAAGGAACACGAGGGTTTATACTGGTTCGGCCCCTTACGGTGAAGGTAAAAGCCTACGTCCAGTTGAGGTGGTATTGATTAAGGTTTCGATGACCATGGAGCTTAACTGCTGTATCTGGCTCTCGATGAGATCTTTCTTGCCCCTAAACCGCTGCCGGGTCGTCCCTTTATATAGGGAGGCTGACGCCCAGCAGCTCTCAGAGTCCCGGCCGGCTCATAAGAGTGTCCGGCTCGGACTCTCAACTATTCTTGCCTTACACTAGAAGTTCTACCATGATAATGATTGTAACTACGGGCCTTAAGCCATATCCGGGTCTTAAGCCCATCTTTGGCCCACCGTCTTCAATCTTGGCGCCGGGCTTCTGGCAATGACCATTATGAGTAACCCGGCCCCTCCTGGCGGGTGACTCTAAGGTCTATATCCTCAACATTAGGCCCCAGATTGATTTGAGCCGGCTCATGTCAATCTTCAATCCTTTCGACAGAAAAATCTCCGGCTTACAATTGTGTGAAGGCCATAACCCGGCGTGACATCATCCTCTGGACTCCGGGTAATCCGCCGTGACGTCATCTTCCATTAAGTCCATTTTTTACTCCACCAGATCTGCAACGGATCTTATCTTTACTGCCATCCCGAAAATCGAGGCGTTTCATGGGGAGATAACCACACCGTGGTCTCCTTGTTTCTCGCGCCCACTCATGAGCTCGCCCTTATAAATAGCCCGACCCTCGGGTCTTTCCATTCTCCTCCTTCAGTCGTCCTCTTCCTCTCGCTGCTTCCGTGCTGCTCGAACTCCGCTGCCGCCGCCGCCGCAACAGAGCTCCGCGTCTTCGTCAACCTTGGCCGCTGCATCACCCTGATCCGTCCAGAGAACCGCGGCGAACCCTCGCAGCTCACCTGCCTCTGTAAGTTCCTTCTTCCTCGTAAAACAGATCTACGTTTAAACTCCTGCTGTTCTTCCGTGTTCTTCGCCATCGCCCAGAAGCTCCGGTAGTTTTCATTATTACTGCCCTTTTTTGATCTTAGCCTTGTATAGAACCACTGCGGTAGCTGTTTAGCACCCATTTCACATGCAAGTAGCCCTCTTTTTACTGCATAAGAGCCTCGTTCGAGCCCAAGAACTTCCCTTGCGTCTGTTTTTAGGTCTAGAAATTTTCCTTTTAGCCGACCGGTTTGATCCAAATTATTCACTGCAATGTGTGAAACCTGTTTTCACCACACTTAGTAAAAAACTGCACTCGTTGAGTCATGGCGGTTTACATTTCCGGTTTAAAGAAATCACGCGCCGTAGAACCTTCCGGCTCAAAGGAGACCATGCGCCATAGAATTTTCCGGTTCATCTGTGATAAGACCGTAGACAATCGAATCACTCTCAATACCTCGGGCGGCTTAAATAACCCGATGCACCTAAATATATGTCATTAGTCCCCTCCATAAGCCGCCACCTTAACATTGAACTGTAAATTTCCTCCGGCTTATAATTAAACCAGACGTTTTCCTTTTATCATAGGCGGCCGACTTTCACCATGCCACCCAAAGCTCCTAAAGCCTCCATCACTTGCAATTGGATGAGGTCCAATGTCACCAACGAGACTTTAGCAGATTTTGTCAAGTCAGGCTACCTGCCTAAGAAAGACGTCATGTCCTACCGTGCTCCTGACCCGTCAGAAGAGAGACCACAGCCAAAGGACGGGGAGGTAGTGATTTTTGCGGATCATATGAGCCGGGGCTTCGCACCGCCCGGCTCAAAGTTCTTCAGGGATGTACTGAATTTCTTTGACTTGCGGCCACAAGATATAGGACCCAACTCGGTGTCCAACATATGCAATTTCCAAGTGTTCTGCGAGGTTTATCTTGGAGAAGAGCCCAGCCTGCTACTCTTCAGAGAGCTCTTCTACCTGAACCGCCAGAACGAGTGCGCCAACGGGCCAAGTTTGGAACTTGGCGGAATCTCCATTCAGCGATGGAGAGACTGCCTTTTCCCTTATGCCGAGCCGCCGAGTCACCCCAAGGACTGGAACCAGACGTGGTTCTATTGCCAAGACACGTCGCCGGCTGATGAGAGCCCGCTGCTCGGCTTTCGCCCTTCACGTCTGGAGCCAACTCACCCTTTGTCTGACAAGTTAACTTAGGCGGAGCGCCAACCTCTGCTCCCCACCATCAACAAGATCAAGGCTCTCCTGGGCAATGGCCTCAATGGAATTGACCTAGTCCGAGTCTGGATCTCCTGGCGGGTGATCCCATTGAGCCGCCGCCCCGGCTTAATGTGCGAGTACACGGGTCGAAAGGATGACCCCCAGAGACACAGCCGCAACGATCTTCCTGAAGATGTTGCTGAGGACATGACCAAGGCTCTTTTGAACGAGAGCCTGGCAGACTACGGGAGGACCGGGTTAGCCCCCTTCTGCAAGACCAACCCAGCCCCAGCGGTAAGCCGCTGATCTGAACATCTTATCTTCTTCTGTAGATAACTTTCATCTGAATCTTTTAAGAAATCATCATTGTATTTTTCAGGCTGATGACAAATTCTGGAGGGTCAAATATGACCATGAGGCGGCCAAGAAGGCTAGGAAGGCGAAGAAAGCCGCCAAGAAAGCCGCTCCCCGCAAGAAGGGAAGTAGGTCGACTGCTTCAGAGCTGATGCAATTAAGCGACAGCTCCGAGTCAGAGGTAACCCCTGAACCTGTAAACTCTTGTTATATCTGTTATTTATTTCTGTCCACCTTATCAATACTATTCATCAACAGGATGACACCGGCGCAAGTAACCCGGTGGTTGAAGAGGTAATGTCACTTTCCTCCGACTCGGAGCCCTTGCCAAGGCTGAAAGTCCGAAGGGTAACCCGGAAAGTAAGCTTTTCACATCCTTTAGCTTATCAAGATCCTCAATTTATTTTGAAGCGACAGGTCCATGAAAGTCGGCGGCACACCCGGACCAATAAAGACACAGACCTCTCCTTCGGGTTACCTGACGCATCGAGGAAACGCCGGACCGAGGTGATCTCAAAGTTGTACCCTTTTCATCCTTTGGCAGGTGTTATATGTGAACCGCTCAATTCTTCTGACTCAAATTATCAGGAAACTTCCCCCTCCTCTGGCGACTCTATGCAGTCGAATCTGCCGGCTTTCAAGACCGTGCCCGGGTAATGATGATCATCTCATGTTGTACTTTGTCTTTACTTACACTATTGTGCTTAACCTTTCTGTCTTTCCAGTGCCCAAGCAAAACTCAGCAAAAGGGCGAAGAAAAACAAGCCGGCCCATGAGCCGGACTTGCCTGAGCCGGAGGTAGCCGCTCAAGAGCCGCCAGCTGCCTCTGCTCCTGAGGCCGCTGCTCCAACCAACAAGCCCATAGCAGAAGCTTCTGCTAACCCGGAGGCCTCCAGCTCGGCTCAACCAGCAGATGACCCGGATGTGGTAATCACCCGGACGGAATATGTTGAGCCGGGGAGACCTACTGCGCTGGCCAAGTGCTCCGCTAAGGAGGAGTTGTTAGGGCGCCACCGGGCCAATCTGGACCTCACCGACTATGGCAATCTGAGCATCAGAGAGATCATCTCTGGCTATATCAGCCAAGTGCACAAGAGCCGGGATGTAGAGATTGCCATGGTGAACCAGATTCAGCAGAAGTCTGAGGTATCACTCTTCTTTCTTCTTACTTACTGCATAATTATCTTGTTATTCTTACCATGCTCTAGCCCCCAAGTCTACTATTTATGAGAGAATATGTTGTAGACTTAAGTTCCGGCTTACTCGTTTAAACCGGTAACTTGTAAACAGAAACATTCGATATGCATTAGCCCCCAAGTGCCAAGTGTCTTTGCTTGGAAAGTGCTTGGGACTTTTAAGATTGCATAGTAACTGTTCATCTTATGACCCGGAAATTATGCAGGCTGCTGGCAAGAAGTTTGAAGCTGACATCGCTGATCTCAAGACCCGTCTGAAGACGCAAGAGACGGAGACCCGGAAAGCAAATGCCAAATTTGTGTCCAGTATTGTTGCGCAGGAAAAGCTGAAGACAGACTTTGATGCTGAACGGAGAGCCTGGGCCGAAGAGAAGGCCAGTCTGGTGAACCGGGCCGAACAGGCGGAGAAGGCTTTCTCAGAGTAGACCGCCGAACTCTCCGGTTTAAAGCGCCAAGTGTCCCAGATGGTTGCCGCAATCTTCGGTAAGTCATCTCACCGGCTTTCATCAAGTTTAGAATCTGTATATCTCATAACTCCTCCTTGTCGGCGGCTTATCTTATTCTGTTAAACAGGTCCCAGAAGCGCCAACCTCAACCAAAGTGTGGTAACCAAGCTGAAGGCCGTGTACACCCTGGTGGAGCAACTCTACACCGGGTCACAGCGTGCTCTGGCTGTGGTGGCCCTATCCAACGAGGTGCCGACTCACCTGGCGGAAGTTCTTCGCCGGCTCGCCGTTCTTCCTCAACGCATCCAAGAGCTGCGACGGGCCTCGGCAAGAGCCGGAGCCATAGCGGCTCTAAGCCGGGCTAAGGCGTTCCTTCTAGAGCTAGACCCGGCGGACATCGCTCTGGGCTACCCCATTTGAAGGAAGACGGCACCGCCTTCGACCAGAAGGACTTCGCGGCTTGCGTGAAGATCGTACGCCCGGTGGCCACTCTGATTGGCAATGATACAGATCTGACTAAGTACCAGCCGGGTTACGATGGAGAGAATCAGAGGATCCCCACTCCGCGCTATGAAGCCCTCTGCTTAATCCCGCCGACTCGCAAGCACACCTTCGCCCCGGAGATTGACCCGGCGGGGTTAATTGACGAGGAAGCTCAATTTGAAGCTCTGAGCGGCATCGACTGGAAGTCGTCGACTTTCCAGGCCTTGGGAACAGCCGGAGGAGAAGAGAGGGATGAGCCGGAGACTTCAACCCAGCAAGCGTCGTAACTCTGTAGACGGCTTATGTGAAACAATGCTTCACCCTTTTGGACTCAACGAGTCTTGTAATAGAATAGGGTCAACACTTTAACTGTGCCGTGCCATCGCGCACGTGTTGAATGCTGAATCCTTATGAAAGTTGCTTCCTTATATGTCTCCGGGTTACAGTTGATTAGTCATGTTCCTTAAGCTGAAATAGTTGTCTTTAACTATCCTGCATAAAAAGACAAATCACAAGTCTCGAGGCGGCTTACCGCATGGAGAATCATAGTCTTATGCCTATAACCCGGAATAGGATTCACCAAAGACTGGCCCTCAATGACGTCCTTGATATAATCGTAACAACACACTTACCAGCCTGCAAGCACACTACCGGCTTAGATAACCCGGGCTATGAGGTTGGTACCTCCATTCCGGTTTACCAGTCTTAATAACGCCAATTGTGTTCGACTAGCACTGTAAATCAAAATTAAGCCGGCAAAGTGAGACCCGGCCGTGCATACTTAACATAATCAGAAGAACTCGCTACAAGTCAGAAAAACTTAGGGGCTTCCGGTTCGAATACGACCAGAGACCCGTCCCAAAGGGGTTATGCTAGGATTCGAATGCGATCATATAGCCCCCAGTGGGTGTGGCGATGCCAATCAAGAGGGTACCGACAGCTATGTTCTCTTTGGTTCGAATACGACCCATGTTTGAACAGGAAGCCCCCAAGTGATTTTAAGAATTGTTTAACGACGCTGATTCGAATACGATCCATGTCGGTTCCCAAAGGGGTTAAACTAAGATTCAAATATGATCAAAGAAAACTCCCCAATGAGCTCGGCACTTTGCCAATCAAATGGGTATCGACAGCTATGTTCTCTTTGGTTCGAATACGACCTATGTTTGAACAGGAAGCCCCCAAGTGACCTTATTGCCTACGGCTAGATTCGAATACGATCATAAGCCGGATCCTCCTGCAAGTTATCATGTAATCTTGCAATGAAAACAACACATGCACATTTGGAGGAGAAAAGAGGACAGAGGTCCTGCTTTATTGCTTATCATAATATATACATGGCTTAGAGAAATATGTACATTATGAGAGCCGTTGGCTCAAGTGTAGTAAGGCCGAAGCTGAGCTATGTTCCACGGCCGACGGGTCTCTTCCTCCGACTTACGTGAATCTTTGTGCTCCTGAATGTCAATGAGGTAATATGACCCGTTGTGCAAATTCTTGCTGACCACAAAGGGCCCTTCCCAAGGTGGAGATAGCTTTTGCGCATCGGTTTGATCTTGGATGAGCCGGAGCACGAGATCGCCTTCCTGGAAGACCCGGGATTTAACCCGGCGACTATGATAACGGCGCAAGTTTTGTTGGTAAATAGCTGAGCGAGCTGCTGCCACATCACGCTGTTCGTCCAACAAGTCAAGAGCATCTTGGCGCGCCTGTTCATTATCCGTCTCAACATAAGCCGCCACTCGAGGCGAGTCATGACGGATGTCACTGGGGAGGACTGCTTCTGCCCCATAAACATGAAGAAAGGCGTGAAACCTGTAGACCTGTTAGGAGTAGTGTTGATGCTCCATAACACGGAGGGCAACTCCTCCACCCAACAACCCGGCGTCCGTTGCAAAGGGACCAAAAGCCGGGGCTTGCTGCCCTTCAGAATCTCCTGATTAGCTCTCTCAGCTTGACCATTGGATTGAGGATGAGCCACTGAGGAAACATCAAGTCGGATATGCTCTCGTTGACAAAACTCTTCCATGGCGCCCTTGGATAGATTAGTGCCATTGTCAGTTATAATGCTGTGCGGAAAGCCAAAGCGAAAAATCACCTTTTTCATAAATTGAACCGCCGTGGCTGCATCACACTTGCTAACTGGCTCCGCTTCAACCCACTTGGTAAATTTGTCAACTTCCACCAAGAGGTGGGTCTTCTTATCCTTGGACCTTTTAAAAGTCCCAACCATATCAAGCCCCCAAACCGCAAAGGGCCAAGTAATTGGGATCATCCTCAGCTCCTGAGCCGGCACATGAGTGTAACACCCCGCATGTAACTTGCCATATTTGTAACTCCGACTCTTGCCATTTCCGGCTATGTGTTATGATTTTCCCTCCGTTGTCGGGTTTTGTCTTTCGTTTTGTATTTTGTCATGTCATGCATTTTCATATCATGTCATCATGTGCATTGCATTCGCATACGTGTTCGTCTCATGCATCCGAGCATTTTCCCCGTTGTCCGTTTTGCAATCCGGCGCTCCTATCTCCTCCGGTGCACCCCTTTCGTTTTCTTTCGTGTGCGGGTGTCAAACTTTCTCGGAATGGACCGAGGCTTGTCAAGTGGCCTTTTTTATACCACCCGGAGACCACCGGTCAGTTTCGTTCCATTTGGAGGTCGTTTGGTACTCCAACGGTTAACCGGGCATCCGCAATGTCCATTTGAGTGTCCAGCAAAAACCCCCTCTAGAACCAGCCCAAAACCCACCAAACTCTCTTCCATGCTCTAGGTCGTTCGATCACGATCGTGTGGGCGAAAACCGCACCTCATTTGGAGCCTCCTAGCTCCCTCTACCTATAAATATGTGGGCATCCCGAAAAACGAAATCGCAGTCTAAACCCTAGCGTCTTCCACCTCGCGCCGCCGGACAAAGTCCACCCGCGAAGGACACGTCCACCCGCGCCGGCGGACGAATCGCACGCCGCCACCTGTCGCCGCCGGATCTCCACCGCACCGGCCCGCCCGGCCCGTCGCGGGCCCGCCGG
>NC_057808.1:286267914-286287708 GCF_018294505.1 Triticum aestivum | reverse complement strand
GCCGCCGGCGCACGCCCGCGCCCCTCGCCGCCCGGCGCCGTGCTCCACCGCCGCGCCCTCCGGCCTCCCCTCCTCCTCCGGCGTCGGTCACCACCGCCGGCCACCTCTCCTCCTCCGGCCGTCGCCGGCGAGGCCGAGCACGGGCCACGGGCTCGATCCAGATCGGTAGCCCCCGTTGACTTTTCTCGCCCCCTTTTTTTCTCTAAGTCCTCAGATTTTCTCAGCATCTTGCCATGTTTGTAGCTCCATAACTCCTTGCATGTAGCTCTGATTCGTGCGTGTAATATGTCAAATTGTTCGTCTCGAGATGCTCCTCATTTTGTTAAATTGCACCATGTTCATTATAGGTCATATTGATGCCCAAATCTCTGTTGGAAGAGGGCTAGTTGCTGTTATTCTCTGGTTCTTGACAGAACTTGGAGATTTGTCATTTTTGTATCATTTATTCTGTGCATCTTTTGAGCATGAGCTCTACATGTGTTTTGAAGTATGCCATGCCATCTTTCCGGTGGTGTAGTCCATGTATTTTTGTGATCTTTGTGGTGACTAGCACAAGCATGCAAACTAGGCCCCGTAATGTTTCTGATTTCAGGGACTTAGTGATTTCTCTAAGTCCTTGTCTGCTGTAATTTTGTTGCCATGTAAACTTGATTCTACAGAGAGATCCATGCATATTTTGGAGAAGTTTAGTAAGGATGTTTTGTAGCTATAGTTCTAATTTATCCATTACTGCAATTGTTTGAAATTATGGAGTGCCATAGCATGACTCAATCCTGCTCTACTTTTGCTATAAAATATTTCTGTCAGATTCTTAACATGATATGCAATTTTGCCAAGCTTATTGTAGTTGATCCATACATGCTATGCAATTGTTCTTGCCATGGTTAGCTTCATAAACATGCCATATTGCTGTAGGTATGCTTCGTTTGTCATTCATTTCTCTGTAGTGAGTGCATCGAGCTCACAAAGAGGCCTACATATTATTATTTCTGCCATGCTCTGTTTTCTGCTGTCTGAAACCTGATAACGAAACTTGCTATGTTTACATGCTTGCCATCATATCTTATGGTCCTTTTTGGCTTATGGTCAGTAAGGGACTTTTGTTATGTGCATTTAGTAGAACACTACCATGCCTTGTTTTGCTATGTTAAGTTCCTCTAGCATGTTGATTTCGTGCTCTGAACATTGCTACCTGATGCTGTTTTCTGCCATGTCCAGTTTTTCACCAAGTCTGTGATCCTGTAATCTTTTGCACTTTTGCCATGCTTGTTTGAGCTTGATATGTTGTGAACTAGCCGTATCTCAGTGTCCATCTTTTGTCAAGCATCTCCTGTAGATTACTGCCATGTGCTTTGTTGCTATGTTGGAGTGATGTAGCATTGTTGCTTATTGCATTTTAAGTGCTATCATGCTGTTAATCGCAGATTCGTGTCATTCTTGTTTTGCTTGCCATTTACAAACCGTGCATCCGATTCCGGTGAACTTTATATCGATTTCGACCGAAATCAACTCATCTTACCAGTGGCATGCTTGGTTTGCCAAGTTACTGCCATGTTCATCATTTTCCTTCCGGAGCACGCATATGCACCGCATATCATATCTCGCACATCATACATGTTTTGCATCATGTTGCTTGCGCATTTCTCGTTGTTGATTGTGGTTCCGTTTGTTTGTGTTCTTGTCTTGGGTAGATCCGGGAGACGAGTTCGTGAACGAGGAACCTGTTGAGTACGCTTACGAGGATCAAGCTTTCGACAACTCTGAGAATCTTGCAGGCAAGATGACCACCCCTCGAAATCACTTCTATCTTTGCTTTGCTAGTTGTTCGCTCTATTGCCATGCTCCGCTACCTATCACTTGCTATATCATGTCTCCCATTTTAGCCATGTCAGCCCCTAACCATCCTTTTCCTAGCAAACCATTGTTTGGCTAAGTTACCGCTTTTGCTCAGCCCCTCTTATAG
Organism: Triticum aestivum; assembly: GCF_018294505.1. Classification (NCBI taxonomy): domain Eukaryota; kingdom Viridiplantae; phylum Streptophyta; class Magnoliopsida; order Poales; family Poaceae; genus Triticum; species Triticum aestivum. Next base: position 286,285,745 of record NC_057808.1, on the reverse strand, counting down.
CGTTGCTAGTTGCAGGTGAAGTTGAAGTTTGTTCCATGTCGGAACATGGATATGTTGGGATATCACAATATCTCTTATTTAATTAATGCATCTATATATTTGGTAAAGGGTGGAAGGCTCGGCCTTATGCCTGGTGTTTTTTTCCACTATTGCCGCCCTAGTTACTGTTATACCGGGATTATGTTCCTTGAGTTTGCGTTCCTTACGCGGTCGGGTGATTTATGGGACCCCCTTGACAGTTTGCCTTGAATAAAACTCCTCCAGCAAGGCCCAACCTTGGTTTTACCATTTGCTACCTAAGCCTTTTCCCCCGGGTTTTCGCGAGCCCGAGGGTCATCTTATTTTAACCCCCCCCCCCGGGCCAGTGCTCCTTCGAGTGTTGGTCCGAACTGAGCAGACTGCGGGGCCCCCTCCTGGAAACTCGAGGTCTGGTTTTACTCGTAGGATGTCTCATCCGGTGTGCCCTGAGAACGAGATATGTGCAGCTCCTATCGGGATTTGTCGGCACATTCGGGTGGCTTTGCTGGTCTTGTTTTACCATTGTCGAAATGTCTTGTAAACCGGGATTCCGAGACTGATCGGGTTTTTCCGGAAGAAGGTTTATCCTTCGTTGACCGTGAGAGCTTATGATGGGCTAAGTTGGGACACCCCTGCAGGGTATTATCTTTCGAAAGCCATGCCCGCGGTTATGAGGCAGATGGGAATTTGTTAATGTCCGGTTGTAGATAACTTGTCACTTGACCCAATTAAAATACATCAACTGCGTGTGTAGCCGTGATGGTCTCTTCTCGGCAGAGTCCGGGAAGTGAACACGGTCTGAGTTATGTATGTCGTAAGTAGGTGTTCAGGATCACTTCTTGGTCATTGCTAGATGACGTCCGTTCCGTTGCTTCTCTTCTCGCACTCATTTGCGCAAGTTAGCCACCATATATGCTTTCGCCGCTGCAGCTCCACCTCATTTCTCCATCCTTTCCTACCAGCTTAAATAGTCTTGATCTCGCGGGTGTGAGATTGATGAGTCCCCGTGACTCACAGATTCTACCAAAACAGTTGCAGGTGCCGACGATGCCAGTGCAGATGATGGCGGCGATCTCAAGTGGGAGTTCGACGAGGAACGTGGTCGTTACTATGTGTCTTTTCCTGATGATCAGTAGTGGAGCCCAGTTGGGACGATCGGGGATCTAGCATTTGGGGTTGTCTTATTTTCATCTGGATTTTGACCGTAGTCGGTCTATATGCTTGTATTTTGGATGATGTATGAATAATATTTATGTATTGTGTGAAGTGGCGATTGTAAGCCAACTCTTTATCCCATTCTTGTTCATTACATGGGATTGTGTGAAGATGACCCTTCTTGCGACAAAACCACTTTGCGGTTATGCCTCTAAGTCGTGCCTCGACACGTGGGAGATATAGCCGCATCGTGGGCGTTACAAGTTGTGGCGGTGCGCGATTCGTCCGCCGGCGCGGGCGGACGTGTCCTTCGCGGGTGGACTTTGTCCGGCGGCGCGAGGTGGAAGACGCTAGGGTTTAGACTACGATTCCGTTTTTCGGGATGCCCACATATTTATAGGTAGAGGGAGCTAGGAGGCTCCAAATGAGGTGCGGTTTTCGCCCACACGATCGTGATCGAACGACCTAGAGCATGGAAGAGAGTTTGCTGGGTTTTGGGCTGGTTCTAGAGGGGGTTTTTGCTGGACACTCAAATGGACATTGCGGATGCCCGGTTAACCGTTGGAGTACCAAACGACCTCCAAATGGAACGAAACTGACCGGTGGTCTCCGGGTGGTATAAAAAAGGCCACTTGACAAGCCTCGGTCCATTCCGAGAAAGTTTGACACCCGCACACGAAAGAAAACGAAAGGGGTGCACCGGAGGAGATAGGAGCGCCGGATTGCAAAACGGACAACGGGGAAAATGCTCGGATGCATGAGACGAACACGTATGCGAATGCAATGCACATAATGACATGATATGAAAATGCATGACATGACAAAATACAAAACGAAAGACAAAACCCGACAACGGAGGGAAAATCATAACACATAGCCAGAAATGGCATGAGTCGGAGTTACAAATATGGCAAGTTACATGCAGGGTGTTACACTCATGTGCCGGCTCAGGAGCTGAGGATGATCCCAATTACTTGGCCCTTTGCGGTTTGGGGGCTTGATATGGTTGGGCCTTTTAAAAGGTCCAAGGATAAGAAGACCCACCTCTTGGTGGCAGTTGACAAATTTACCAAGTGGGTTGAAGCGGAGCCAGTTAGCAAGTGTGATGCAGCCACGGCGGTTCAATTTATGAAAAAGGTGATTTTTCGCTTTGGCTTTCCGCACAGCATTATAACTGACAATGGCACTAATCTATCCAAGGGCGCCATGGAAGAGTTTTGTCAACGAGAGCATATCCGACTTGATGTTTCCTCAGTGGCTCATCCTCAATCCAATGGTCAAGCTGAGAGAGCTAATCAGGAGATTCTGAAGGGCAGCAAGCCCCGGCTTTTGGTCCCTTTGCAACGGACGCCGGGTTGTTGGGTGGAGGAGTTGCCCTCCGTGTTATGGAGCATCAACACTACTCCTAACAGGTCTACAGGTTTCACGCCTTTCTTCATGTTTATGGGGCAGAAGCAGTCCTCCCCAGTGACATCCGTCATGACTCGCCTCGAGTGGCGGCTTATGTTGAGACGGATAATGAACAGGCGCGCCAAGATGCTCTTGACTTGTTGGACGAACAGCGTGATGTGGCAGCAGCTCGCTCAGCTATTTACCAACAAAACTTGCGCCGTTATCATAGTCGCCGGGTTAAATCCCGAGTCTTCCAGGAAGGCGATCTCGTGCTCCGGCTCATCCAAGATCAAACCGATGCGCACAAGCTATCTCCACCTTGGGAAGGGCCCTTTGTGGTCAGCAAGAATTTGCACAACGGGTCATATTACCTCATTGACATTCAGGAGCACAAAGATTCACGTAAGTCGGAGGAAGAGACCCGTCGGCCGTGGAACATAGCTCAGCTTCGGCCTTACTACACTTGAGCCAACGGCTCTCATAATGTACATATTTCTCTAAGCCATGTATATATTATGATAAGCAATAAAGCAGGACCTCTGTCCTCTTTTCTCCTCCAAATGTGCATGTGTTGTTTTCATTGCAAGATTACATGATAACTTGCAGGAGGATCCGGCTTATGATCGTATTCGAATCTAGCCGTAGGCAATAAGGTCACTTGGGGGCTTCCTGTTCAAACATAGGTCGTATTCGAACCAAAGAGAACATAGCTGTCGATACCCATTTGATTGGCAAAGTGCCGAGCTCATTGGGGAGTTTTCTTTGATCATATTTGAATCTTAGTTTAACCCCTTTGGGAACCGACGTGGATCGTATTCGAATCAGCGTCGTTAAACAATTCTTAAAATCACTTGGGGGCTTCCTGTTCAAACATGGGTCGTATTCGAACCAAAGAGAACATAGCTGTCGGTACCCTCTTGATTGGCATCGCCACACCCACTGGGGGCTATATGATCGCATTCGAATCCTAGCATAACCCCTTTGGGACGGGTCTCTGGTCGTATTCGAACCGGAAGCCCCTAAGTTTTTCTGACTTGTAGCGAGTTCTTCTGATTATGTTAAGTATGCACGGCCGGGTCTCACTTTGCCGGCTTAATTTTGATTTACAGTGCTAGTCGAACACAATTGGCGTTATTAAGACTGGTAAACCGGAATGGAGGTACCAACCTCATAGCCCGGGTTATCTAAGCCGGTAGTGTGCTTGCAGGCTGGTAAGTGTGTTGTTACGATTATATCAAGGACGTCATTGAGGGCCAGTCTTTGGTGAATCCTATTCCGGGTTATAGGCATAAGACTATGATTCTCCATGCGGTAAGCCGCCTCGAGACTTGTGATTTGTCTTTTTATGCAGGATAGTTAAAGACAACTATTTCAGCTTAAGGAACATGACTAATCAACTGTAACCCGGAGACATATAAGGAAGCAACTTTCATAAGGATTCAGCATTCAACACGTGCGCGATGGCACGGCACAGTTAAAGTGTTGACCCTATTCTATTACAAGACTCGTTGAGTCCAAAAGGGTGAAGCATTGTTTCACATAAGCCGTCTACAGAGTTACGACGCTTGCTGGGTTGAAGTCTCCGGCTCATCCCTCTCTTCTCCTCCGGCTATTCCCAAGGCCTGGAAAGTCGACGACTTCCAGTCGATGCCGCTCAGAGCTTCAAATTGAGCTTCCTCGTCAATTAACCCCGCCGGGTCAATCTCCGGGGCGAAGGTGTGCTTGCGAGTCGGCGGGATTAAGCAGAGGGCTTCATAGCGCGGAGTGGGGATCCTCTGATTCTCTCCATCGTAACCCGGCTGGTACTTAGTCAGATCTGTATCATTGCCAATCAGAGTGGCCACCGGGCGTACGATCTTCACGCAAGCCGCGAAGTCCTTCTGGTCGAAGGCGGTGCCGTCTTCCTTCAAACTGGGGTAGCCCAGAGCGATGTCCGCCGGGTCTAGCTCTGGAAGGAACGCCTTAGCCCGGCTTAGAGCCGCTATGGCTCTGGCTCTTGCCGAGGCCCGTCGCAGCTCTTGGATGCGTTGAGGAAGAACGGCGAGCCAGCGAAGAACTTCCGCCAGGTGAGTCGGCACCTCGTTGGATAGGGCCACCACAGCCAGAGCACGCTGTGACCCGGTGTAGAGTTGCTCCACCAGGGTGTACACGGCCTTCAGCTTGGTTACCACACTTTGGTTGAGGTTGGCGCTTCTGGGACCTGTTTAACAGAGTAAGATAAGCCGCCGACAAGGAGGAGTTATGAGATATACAGATTCTAAACTTGATGAAAGCCGGTGAGATGACTTACCGAAGATTGCGGCAACCATCTGGGACACTTGGCGCTTTAAACCGGAGAGTTCGGCGGTCTACTCTGAGAGAGCCTTCTCCGCCTGTTCGGCCCGGTTCACCAGACTGGCCTTCTCTTCGGCCCAGGCTCTCCGTTCAGCATCAAAGTCTGTCTTCAGCTTTTCTTGCGCAGCAATACTGGACACAAATTTGGCATTTGCTTTCCGGGTCTCCGTCTCTTGCGTCTTCAGACGGGTCTTGAGATCAGCGATGTCAGCTTCAAACTTCTTGCCAGCAGCCTGCATAATTTCCGGGTCATAAGATGAACAGTTACTATGCAATCTTAAAAGTCCCAAGCACTTTCCAAGCAAAGACACTTGGCACTTGGGGGCTAATGCATATCGAACATTTCTGTTTACAAGTTACCGGTTTAAACGAGTAAGCCGGAACTTAAGGCTACAACATATTCTCTCATAAATAGTAGACTTGGGGGCTAGAGCATGGTAAGAATAACAAGATAATTATGCAGTAAGTAAGAAGAAAGAAGAGTGATACCTCAGACTTCTGCTGAATCTGGTTCACCATGGCAATCTCTACATCCCGGCTCTTGTGCACTTGGCTGATATAGCCGGAGATGATCTCTCCGATGCTCAGATTGCCATAGTCGGTGAGGTCCAGATTGGCCCGGTGGCGCCCTAACAACTCCTCCTTAGCGGAGCACTTGGCCAGCGCAGTAGGTCTCCCCGGCTCAACATATTCCGTCCGGGTGATTACCACATCCGGGTCATCTGCTGGTTGAGCCGAGCTGGAGGCCTCCGGGTTAGCAGAAGCTTCTGCTATGGGCTTGTTGGTTGGAGCAGCGGCCTCAGGAGCAGAGGCAGCTGGCGGCTCTTGAGCGGCTACCTCCGGCTCAGGCAAGTCCGGCTCATCGGCCGGCTTGTTCTTCTTCGCCCTTTTGCTGAGTTTTGCTTGGGCACTGGAAAGACAGAAAGGTTAAGCACAATAGTGTAAGTAAAGACAAAGTACAACATGAGATGATCATCATTACCCGGGCACGGTCTTGAAAGCCGGCAGATTCGACTGCATAGAGTCGCCAGAGGAGGGGGAAGTTTCCTGATAATTTGAGTCAGAAGAATTGAGCGGTTCACATATAACACCTGCCAAAGGATGAAAAGGGTACAACTTTGAGATCACCTCGGTCCGGCGTTTCCTCGATGCGTCAGGTAACCCGGAGGAGAGGTCGGTGTCTTTATTGGTCTGGGTGTGCACTTAGGGGAAGCCAACACGACTCCAGCCCCCGATCCCTCCAACTGCCTGGACCCATCAAAGTGAATAGTCCAATATGTGTTATCCGGCTTTTGCTCGGGCACTTGTGACTCTGTCCAATCATTGATGAAATCCACCAAGGCCTGAGATTTAACAGTAGTGCGTGGCACGTATTTCAGACCATGAGGTCCGAGCTCTATGGCCCACTTAGCCACTCTTCCTGTGGCCTCTCTGTTTTGAATGATATCACCAAGAGGGGCAGAACTAACCACAGTGATGGGATGACCCTGGAAATAATGCTTAAGCTTCCGGCTCGCCATGAACACACCATAAACAAGCTTCTGCCAATGTGGATACCGCTGTTTGGACTCGATGAGCACTTCGCTGACATAATAAACCGGCCGCTGAACCGGATGCTCCTTACCCTCTTCCTTGCGCTCCACCACCACAGCCACACTAACGGCTCGTGTGTTCGCCGCCACATATAGTAATAAGGGCTCCTTATCAACCGGAGCAGCAAGGACTGGGGGCTCTGCCAGCTGCTTCTTCAAATCCTCAAAAGCAGTATTAGCTGCATCATTCCAGACAAAGTTATCAGTTTTCTTCATCAACTGATATAATGGCATGGCCTTCTCACCCAAACGGCTTATAAACCGGCTTAAAGCAGCGATGCGACCCGCCAAGCGCTGAACGTCATTTATACACGCCGGCTTAGCCAGGGAGGTGATGGCCTTGATCTTCTCCGGGTTAGCTTCAATGCCTCTATCAGAAACCAAGAAACCCAAGAGTTTGCCTGCAGGAACACCAAAAACACACTTGGTCGGGTTAAGCATCATCTTGTAAACCCGGAGATTATCAAAGGTTTCCCTCAAATCATCTATCAGAGTTTCCTCCTTTATGGATTTAACCACAATATCGTCCACATAAGCATGAACATTACGCCCAATCTAGTTATGAAGATAGTTCTGCACGCAACGCTGATAAGTCGCCTGTGCACACTTCATTCCAAAGGGCATAGACACATAGCAGAAGGCTCCAAAGGGAGTGATGAACGCCTTCTTCTCCTGGTCCTTAACTGCCATTTTGATCTGATGATATCCAGAATAAGCATCCAAGAAACTTAGGCGCTCACAACCCACCGTAGCATCAATAATTTAATCAATACGGGGAAGGGAAAAAGGATCAGCCGGACACGCCTTGTTCAAGTACGTGTAGTCCACACACATCCGCCAGGTGCCGTTCTTCTTGAGTATGAGGACCGGGTTAGCTAACCACTCTGGGTGAAAGACTTCAACAATAAACCCGGCCGCCAAGAGCCGGGCCACCTCTTCACCAATAGCTTTCCGCCTCTCTTCATTAAACCGCCGAAGGAACTGCCTGAACGGCTTAAATTTCGGATCAACATTGAGAGTGTGCTCAGCGAGTTCTCTAGGTACACCTGGCATGTCAAAAGGTTTCCATGCGAAGATGTCCCTATTCTCACGGATGAACTCGATGAGCGCGCTTTCCTATTTTGGATCCAGATTGGCACTGATGCTAAACTGCTGAGATGAGTCACCTGGAACGAAATCAACAAGTTTAGTCTCATCAGCCGACTTAAATTTCATTGCCGGCTCATGCTCCGTAGTCGGCTTTTTCAAAGAGGTCATATCTGTTGGGTCAACATTGTCTTTGTAAAACTTCAACTCCTCCATTGCACAAACAGATTCTGCATAAGCTGCATCACCCTCCTCACACTCCAGGGCCACCTTCCGGCTGCCGTGAACTGTAATGGTCCCATTATGACCCGGCATCTTGAGCTGTAAATACACGTAACAGGCCATGCCATGAACTTGGCGTAAGCCGGCCGTCCAAATATGGCATGGTATGGACTTCGTATCTTGACCACCTGAAAGGCAATTTTTCCACCCTGTAGTTGTGCTCATCTACAAAGGCCACTTCCAACTCGATCTTGCTGACTGGATAAGCCGACTTACCAGGTACCACACCATGGAAGATAGTGTTTGACTGGCTGAGATTCTTATCAATCAACCCCATACGACGGAACGTCTCATAATAGAGGATGTTGATGCTGCTGCCTCCATCCATGAGCACTTTAGTGAACTTATATCCTCCCACCTGAGGAGCCACCACCAAGGCCAAATGACCCAGATTATCCACCCGGGGAGGGTGGTCCTCCCTACTCCACACTATAGGCTGCTCAGACCACCGCAAGTAGCGTGGAACCGCCGGCTCAACAGCATTCACAGCCCTCTTAAGAAGCTTCTGATCTCGCTTACACAGACTGGTGGTAAACACATGATACTGTCCACCGCTAAGCTGCTTTGGATTGGTCTGATAACCCCCCTGCTGCTGTTGATGACCCTGGCCAGACTGCTGATTAAAGCCCCCTTGACCGTTCTGAGGATTAGAATTTGAGCCGCCGTCCGGGCCATGAAAGCCGCCGGCGCCTGAGCCGCCGCCCGGGCCATTGTAATTCTTAAAAGCCTTCATGATTGCACAATCCTTCCATAGATGGGTAGCTGGCTTCTCTCTAGAGCCATGCCTTGGACAAGGCTCATTCAACAGCTGCTCCAGCGTCGGGCCTGACCCGCCGGCTCGGGGAGGGGGCCTCCCCTTGCGTCGCTGGTTATTACCTTGTGAGTTGGAGTTGGCTACGAACTCTAGGCTGCCATCGGCCTTGCGCTTGCCACCTCCTTGGTTCCCCGGGTTATGCTGAGGACCCTTGCCATTGCCATTCTTCTTTCCCTTCCCTGTCCTTTCATCATCTGAAGCGGGGTCCTTGGTACCATCAGAATCGGCGTACTTGACAAGAGCCGCCATCAGTGTACCCATATCATTGCAGTCGCGCTTAAGCCGCCCGAGTTTCATCTTCAGGGGCACGAAACGACAATTCTGTTCCAACATTAAGACTGCAGAGCCGGCATCCATCTTATCAGAGGAATGTATTACCTCCTTAACCCGGCGAACCCAATGTGTCGTAGACTCACCCTCCTGCTGCTTGCAGTTAGTCAAATCCATAATTGACATAGACTGCCTACAAGTATCCTTGAAGTTTTGGATGAACCGGGCCTTCAGCTCAGCCCAAGACCCAATGGAATTCGGTGGTAGCCCTTTCAACCAAGTGCGGGCAGTCCCATCCAACATCATGGTGAAGTATTTGGCCATTGCCGCTTCACTGACCTCCAGCAGTTCCATGGCCATCTCGTAACTCTCGATCCAGGCTGCGGGTTGTAAGTCGGCCGTGTAATTAGGCACCTTCCTAGGGCCTTTGAAGTCCTTGGGTAGACGTTCCTTGCGGATAGCTGGTACTAAACAAGGGACACCCGCAGTCCTGGTAGGGATACCCACGTCGACGGAAGTCGTCGGATAAGCCGGGGGAGTCTGGTAAGCCGTCAACTGAGGCACCTGCTCCGCCTCTTGCCGCGCCCTGTCTTGGTCTGCTGCGTGAAAGGCTCCATTATGAGCCAGACCATGGCCAGGGGCGGGTCATGGCGTCGGACGTTACTTGAGCCGGTCGCTGAGACCATGTGTCTGCTGTAACTCGGGCTCTGGCCTGGACGAGGGGTCGAGTGAATCCTGTCCCGGCTATAGGAGTACGCCTCTTGTTGCGCCAGTGCTGTCTGAAGGAGTTCCCTGACCCGGCGGGTTTCAATAGCCGTCGGAGAGTCGCCGTCAATTGGGAGAGCCGCCAGCCGCGCTGCCGCGGCGACCATGTTCTCCAGCGGGTTAGCATAATGACCCGGTGGTATTGGTACGTACTGAGGCGGGGCAGGGGGCGCCTGGGGAGGCCCCATCACTTGTGGCTGAATTAGGGTCCCAGACCCGGGCACTATGACCCCTGGCGGGTTACTAGACCCTGCACCTGGTGTGTTGAAGAGGTTTCGTGGATCGTAAACCGGAGGGAGCCGAGATTGGGCCTTTTGATGCCTCCTTCTCATGACCTCATTGGACGCGTTCTGATCCATCGTGAGCCGGAAGGACTGCGCCTGGATCAACTGAGTTTGGGCGTCGAGAGCCGCCCTCTCCGCAGCCATCCTGATCCCTTCCGCTGCCAGATCCTCCTTAGCTTTCACTATATCTAACTTTAATTGTGCCACCTCCGCATCATGCTGAGCTTGATCTGTCGGGTCAACGGCGGTGGTTAACAGGGCCGTCATCTTATCCGTGAGATCCATTAGCACCTGAGCCGGTGAGGGCACCGGGTTTCCCACTCCAGCAGCAGAGTTCTGAACAGGCTGCGCACCGGCCATGAAGATTCCGACCCAGCTTGGCGGCTCAAACGGGTCCGGAATACTGTCACCATCGGAACAACCCATGAGCCTGCCATCTTGAAGTTGATACAATGAGTTTGACTCATCGGTGGACGACTCGCCGTCAGAGCCGGCGGCCGTCTCATCACCAGATCCAGATCGATCAGAGAGCCCTCCATGGATACATCCCACAAAAGCATGCTTCAAGGCAGGCCGGGCCTGGGCGGGTCGTGCACGCTGAGCCGTCTCGACGAGATCGGCGCAGAGATCCGGCTCAGGGCCCAGCTCACCAATCTTGCCAATGAAAACATGAATTCCGCCGAAGGGGACCCGGTACCCGTACTCAATTGAGCCGGCGTCGGGGCCCCAGTTTGCATCGTCGATGTAGAGCTTGCCGCGACGACTCTTGGTCATCCGGCCCACAGCGTATCCCTTGAGCCCTTCGAAGCTGCCCTTCAAGAACTCAAATCCACCGTGCGCTGGCCCCACGGTGGGCGCCAACTGTCGTGGAATTGTCACGGCAGATGTCCTCAAGCTAGGACTTAGTCATGGAGCCATCGCTGCTAGGAAGCTTGAAGGGGTTAACGGGACAAGGAACACGAGGGTTTATACTGGTTCGGCCCCTTACGGTGAAGGTAAAAGCCTACGTCCAGTTGAGGTGGTATTGATTAAGGTTTCGATGACCAGGGAGCTTAACTGCTGTATCTGGCTCTCGATGAGATCTTTCTTGCCCCTAAACCGCTGCCGGGTCGTCCCTTTATATAGGGAGGCTGACGCCCAGCAGCTCTCAGAGTCCCGGCCGGCTCATAAGAGTGTCCGGCTCGGACTCTCAACTATTCTTGCCTTACACTACAAGTTCTACCATGATAATGATTGTAACTACGGTCCTTAAGCCATATCCGGGTCTTAAGCCCATCTTTGGCCCACCGTCTTCAATCTTGGCGCCGGGCTTCTGGCAATGACCATTATGAGTAACCCGGCCCCTCCTGGCGGGTGACTCTAAGGTCTATATCCTCAACACTTTTGGTTTATGTAATGCACCTACTACCTTTCAAAGATGTATGACTGCTATATTCTCTAACTTTTGTGAAAAGATTATTGAGGTTTTCATGGATGATTTTTTCGTTTACGGAACTTCTTTTGATGATTGCTTAAGCAACCTTGATCGAGTTTTGCAGAGATGCGAGCAAACTAATCTTGTCTTGAATTGGGAGAAGTGCCACTTTATGGTTAATGAAGGTATTGTCTTGGGACATAAAATTTCTGAACGAGGTATTGAGGTGGATAAAGCTAAAGTTGATGCAATTGAGAAAATGCCATGTCCTAAAGATATCAAAGGTATTCATAGTTTCCTCGGTCATGCTGGTTTCTATAGGAGATTTATTAAAGACTTCTCTAAAATTTCTAGGCCTCTTACAAATCTTTTACAAAAGGACGTTCCATTTGTTTTTGATGATGATTGTGTAGAAGCCTTTAAACACTTAAGAAAGCCTTAATTTCTGCACCTATTGTTCAACCACCTGATTGGAACTTGCCTTATGAAATTATCTGTGATGCTAGTGATTATGCTGTTGGTGCTGTTCTAGGACAAAGAATTGATAAGAAATTAAATGTTATTCCTCATGCTAGTAAAACTCTAGACAGTGCCCAACACAATTATGCTACTACTGAAAAAGAATTTTTAGCAATGGTGTTTGCTTGTGATAAATTCAGATCTTACATTGTTGATTCTAAAGTGATTGTTCACACTGATCATGCTGCTATAAAATATCTTATGGAAAAGAAGATCCTAAACCTAGACTCATTAGGTGGGTTATCTTGCTACAAGAATTTGACTTACATATCACTGATAGAAAGGGAGCTGAGAACCCCATAGCTGATAACTTGTCTAGGTTAGAAAATATTCTTGATGACCCACAACCCATTAATAAAAGTTTTCCTGATGAACAATTAGCTGCAATAAATGTTTCTCATAACACTCCCTGGTATGCTGACTATGCTAATTATATTGTTGCTAAATATATACCACCTAGCTTCACATACCAACAAAAGGAAAAAATTCTTCTACGATTTAAAACATTACTTTTGGGATGACCCACATCTTTATAAAGAAGGCGTAGATGGTATTATTAGACGTTGTGTACCTGAGCATGAATAGGGACAAATCCTAAGGAAATGTCACTCCGAAGCTTATGGAGGGCATCATGCGGGAGACATAACTTCTCACAAGGTATTACCATCTGGTTTTTATTGGCCTACAATCTTCAAGGATACCCGTAAGTTTGTTTTATCTTGTGATGAATGTCAAAGAATTGGTAATATTGGTGAGCGTCAAGAAATGCCTATGAATTATTCACTTGTTGTTGAACCATTTGATGTTTGGGGTTTTGATTACACGGGATCTTTTCCTTCCTCTAATGGGTATTCTCATATTTTGGTTGCCGTTGATTATGTTACTAAGTGGGTAGAAGCTATTCCAACTAGTAGTGCTGATCACAACACCTCTATTAAAATGCTTAAGGAAGTTATTTTCCCAAGGTTTGCAGTCCCTAGATATTTAATGACTGATGGTGGTTCACATTTTATTCATAGTGCTTTCTGTAAAATGCTTGCTAAGTATGATGTTAACCATAGAATTGCATCCTCCTATCATCCCCAGTCTAGTGGTCAAGTTGAACTTAGCAATAGAAAAATAAAATTAATTTTACAAAAAAACTAATAATAGGTCCCGAAAGAATTGGTCTAATAAATTAGATGATGCACTTTGGGCTTATAGAACATCATATAAAAATCCTATGGGTATGTCTCCTTATAAAATGGTTTATGGAAAAGCTTGTCATTTGCCTCTTGAGTTAGAACATAAAGCATATTGGGCAATTAAAGAACTCAACTATGATTTCAAACTTGCCGGTGAAAAGAGGTTATTTGATATCAGCTCACTAGATGAATGGAGAGCCCAAGCTTATGAAAATGCCAAGTTATTTAAAGAAAAAGTTAAAAGATGGCATGACAAAAGAATCCAAAAGCATGAGTTCAAAGTTGGAGAATATGTTCTTTTGTACAACTCTCGTTTCAGATTCTTCGCAGGAAAACTCCTCTCCAAATGGGAAGGACCCTATGTTATTGAGGAGGTTTATCGATCTGGAGCCATCAAAATAAATAATGTCCAAGGTACTAACACGAAGGTTGACAATGGGCAAAGAATAAAACATTATGTCTCAGTTATGCCCATTAATGTTGAAAGCAATATTATCCAAACTATGACACCGAAAGAACACATAAAGGAGACCTTCCGGAATACTACAGAATCGTGAAAAAGGAGGAGGTACGTGATACGGTAAGTAAACGGACTCCGAAAAATCTGCAAAAATATTTTTTGTCAGTTTTGGAATATATTAAAAATTAGGAAAATAAGAAACAACCAAGAAGGTAACCCTGGCGGGCACAAGACACCAGGGCGCGCCTGGTAGGCGCGCCCGGGTGGGTTGTGCCCACCTCGGGTACCTTCCGGACTCCGTTTTTCTTCCGTTTGCTTGTTTCCAAAGATAAAAAATCTTTATATACCCCCCAAACCTATTGAGCACTGTATCACGAAGAAAATCTTCTGTTTTCTTTTCTTGCTGTTTTCCGACAGATCTAATTCACCATGGCTGCTTCAAGCTCCTCCAAGGACAAGTTCTTCGAGAACATCATCAACCCATATTTGCGGGAGGTGATGCAGCACCCTCAAGCTATCGAGATGCGTGAGGGGGTGCTCCACATCCGCGATGTACAAGGTCCCAAAGGGATGGGAACCGTGGAGGCCAGGCTTGAAGCTATCGAGCAGGAGGTCTTCAGGTGCAAGGGGATGGTGGAACATGGACTCAATGCCAATCACCTCATGATCGCGGACTACACCCGTGATCTCAAGGTGGATGGCAAGTCCATGAAGGACATCGTCTTCACCTTCAACGAGCAAATCAACTTTCTACAAAGCCAGATCTATGATCTCCAAAACCAAGTCTTTGAATATGAGGCAAGGTTTAAAGGTATGAGTTTGGCTGCCAGTTGCAGGACCCGTGAGACTCAATCTTCCTTATATGACGGTGAGCCCTTGCCATGGAAACCCGAGGATAAGATTGCTACCACTTCATCACCACCACCTCCTTCTTCATCACCAAAGGAAACTTGAGTATTGGGTATGGGCACTCCCCTTGGCTTGTGCCAAGCTTGGGGGAGGTGCCCCGTGTAACGCCCACGATGCGGCTATATCTCCCACGTGTCGAGGCACGACTTAGAGGCATAACCGCATAGTGGTTTTGTCGCAAGAAGGGTCATCTTCACACAATCCCATGTAATGAACAAGAATGGGATAAAGAGTTGGCTTACAATCGACACTTCACACAATACATAAATATAAATCATACATCATCCAAAATACATACATATAGACCGACTACGGTCAAAATCCAGATGAAAATAAGACAACCCCAAATGCTAGGTCCCCGATCGTCCCAACTGGGCTCCACTACTGATCATCAGGAAAAGACACATAGTAACGACCACGTTCCTCATCGAACTCCCACTTGAGATTGATCCCATCATTTGCACTGGCATCATCGGCACCTGCAACTGTTTTGGTAGAATCTGTGAGTCACGAGGACTCAGCAATCTCACACCCGCGAGATCAAGACTATTTAAACTTATAGGAAAAGGTTGGTGTAATGAGGTGGAGCTGCAGCGGCGATAAGCATATATGGTGGCTAACATACGAGAGTGAGAAGAGAAGCAATGGAACGGTCGTCAACTAGCAATGACCAAGAAGTGATCCTGAACTCCTACTTACGTCATTCATAACTCAGACCGTGTTCACTTCCCGGAATCCGCCGAGAAGAGACCATCACGGCTACACACACGGTTGATGTATTTTAATTGGGTCAAGTGACAAGTTCTCTACAACCGGACATTAACAAATTCCCATCTGCCTCATAACCGCGGGCACGGCTTTCGAAAGATAATACCCTGCAGGGGTGTCCCAACTTAGCCCATCATAAACTCTCACGGTCAACGAAGGATAAACCTTCTCCCGGAAAGACCCGATCAGTCTCGGAATCCCGGTTTACAAGACATTTCGACAATGGTAAAACAAGACCAGCAAAGCCGCCCGAATGTGCCGACAAATCCCGATAGGAGCTGCACATATCTCGTTCTCAGGGCACACCGGATAAGTCAAGCTACGAGTAAAACCAGACCTCGAGTTTCCCCGAGGTGGCCCCGCGGGCTGCTCGGTTTGGACCAACACTCGAAGGAGCACTGGCCCGGGGGGTTAAAATAAAGATGACCCTCGGGCTCGCGAAAACCCGGGGGAAAAGGCTTAGGTGGCAAATGGTAAAACCAAGGTTGGGCCTTGCTGGAGGAGTTTTATTCAAGGCGAACTGTCAAGGGGGTCCCATAAATCACCCGACCGCATAAGGAACGCAAACTCAAGGAACATAATACCGGTATGACAGAAACTAGGGTGGCAAGAGTGGAACAAAACACCAGGCATAAGGCCGAGCCTTCCACCCTTTTACCAAATATATGATGCATTAATTAAATAAGAGATATTGTGATATCCCCACATATCCATGTTCCAACATGGAACAAACTTCAACTTCACTTGCAACTAGCAACGCTATAAGAAGGGCTGAGCAAAAGCGGTAACTTAGCCAAACAACGTTTTGCTAGGAAAGGTGGTTAGGGGCTGACATGGCAATATGGGAGACATGATATAGCAAGTGGTAGGTAGCGCAGCATGGCAATAGAGCGAACAACTAGCAAAGCAAAGATAGAAGTGATTTCGAGGGGTGGTCATCTTGCCTGCAAGGTTCTCAGAGTTGTCGAAAGCTTGATCCTCGTAAGCATACTCAACAGGTTCCTCGTTCACGAACTCGTCTCCCGGCTCTACCCAAGACAGGAACACAAGCAAACGGAACCACAATCAATTACGAGAAATGCACAAGCAACATGATGCAAAACATGTATGATATGCGAGATATGATATGCGATGCATATGCGTGCTTCAGGAGGAAAATGATGAACAAGGCAGTAACTTGGCAAACCAAGCATGCCACTGGAAAGATGAGATGATTTCGGTCGAAATCGATAGAAAGATCACCGGAAACGGATGCACGGTTTGCAAATGGCAAGCAAAACAAGAATGACACGAATCTGCGATTAACAGCATGGTAGCACTTAAAATGCAACAAGTAACAATGCTACAGCACCCCAACATAGCAACAAAGCATATGGAAGTAATCTACAGGAGATGCTTGACAAAAGATGAACACTGAGCTACGGCTAGTTCACAACATAACAGGCTCAAACAAGTATGGCAAAAGTGCAAAAGATAACAGGATCACAGACTTCGTGAAATTACTGGACATGGCAGAAAACAGCATCAGGTAGCAATGTTCAGAGCACGAAATCAACATGCTACAGGAACTTCACATAGCAAAACAAGGCATGGTGGCAAGCATGTAAACATAGCAAGTTTCGTTAACAGGTTTCAGACTTGGCAGAAAACAGAGCATGGCAGAAATAATAATATGAAGGCATGTTGGTGAGATTGATGCACTCACCACAAAGCAATGCATGACAAAACAAGCATACCTACAGCCAGATGGCATGTTTATGAAGCTAACCATGGCAATAGCAAAAGCATAGCATGTATGGATCAACTACAACAAGCTTGGCAAAATTGCATATCATGTTAAGAATCTGACAGAAATATTTTATAGCAAAAGTAGAGCAAGATTGAGTCATGCTATGGTACTCCAAAATTGCAAACAAGGTCTGGAATGGATCAACTACAATAATATCTACAAAACATGCATGGATCTCTCTGTAGCATCAAGTATACATGGCAACAAAATAACAGCAGACAAAGACTTAGAGAAATCACTAAGTCCCTGAAATCAGAAACATTACGGGGCCTAGTTTGCATGCTTGTGCTAGTCACCACAGAGATCACAAAAATACATGGCATACACCACTGGAAAGATGGCATGGCATACAACAAAACACATGTAGAGCTCATGCCCATAAGATGCACAGATTAAATGATACAAAAATGACAAATCTCCAAGTTCTGATAAGAACCAGAAGATAACAGCAACTAGCCCTCTTGCAACAGAGATTTGGGCATCAAGATGACCTCTAATGAACATTGTGCAATTGAACAAAATGTAGAGCATCATGAGACGAACAATTTGACATATTAAACGCACAAATCGAAGCAGTATGCATGAAGTTACGATGCAATGAACAGGGGCACTTGCTGCAAAATTGCAAAGACAGGAATTTTCAGGGTCTCGAGGAAAGTCAACCTGCTACAGTTGACCCGATCCAGATCGAGGGAGAGAGCGCTCGGGCTCGGGCTCCGGCCTCGATGGAGCTCACCGGCGCCGGGAGGGAAGGAGGAGGCCGGCGATGGGGCACGGGGCGGAGGAGGCGATGGCG